>NC_134694.1:123904298-123919298 GCF_050947455.1 Rhinoderma darwinii
ATACAAATAAACTTGCTTAGACTGCATGTTCCTTAATTGACAGATACGGGAATCCACGCGAATATTCTTTTTAACCCCTTTACTCCTCAGCCATTTTCCTTTTTTTTTTTTTGGCCTTCTCTGCATTCCAGGAGCCAAGACTATTTATTTTTTTTGTCGTCATAGCTGTTTTTATTTTTCCTGGGGAATAAGTTGTAGTTTTTTAAACACACAATTTATTGTACCATTTACTTACTGAAAAGCCGGAAAAAAAAATCTTTGTGGGGTGGAATGGAAAAACAGCAATTCCTGAATCATTTTTTGGGTTTTTATGCTGTTCACTATGCAGGATAAATATTGTTATATAACTAAAGTGGACGTGGCAATACCAATTATGTTTTAAAAATATATATTTTTAATTACTTTAGGAAAAAATGGGAAATAGGTTTTTACTTGTAAATTACAAGTTGTAATATATATATTTTTTTCATATATTGGTATTGCTTATACAATACACTACAATAATTCTGTGTTGGCATGGTACTTTTACCACTCTCCTATTAGGAGGACAAAGATGGCAAACCTGGGGGCATTTACTAAACAGTCGGGGTCCGAGTTATCTCCGACCCTGGCAGTTACAGTGAAGTGTCGGCTGTAGCATATAGCCGACCCCCGCTGAGTATAGAGCTCGTGAGCCCGCTCAATACTCCCCCTTCCCTGCCATGACGTACAGTTACGTTAAATTTCTGAATTGGGTTATGGGCTGCCGACTGCATGACTTCATCAAAGCAGGTCATCATACACATCAGTCCCAGTCCCCAACGGGGCTTACAATCTATTACCCTGTCTCACACAAAAACTGGGGCCAATTTCATAAAAAGTCAAAACACCCATCAGGACGTTTGAGGTATAAGATGAAGCTGGAGAACCTGAGGAAACCCATGAGAAGACGAGGAGAACATACAAAGTCCATGTAGATGTGTCTTATGGTTGGATTTGAACCCAGGACCCCAGTCCTAACCTATGAGTCACCGCGCTGCCCCCTACTGACGGCATATTCTGTAATTCTAATCTGCAGACGGTTTTTATTTTGGTCCTGGTTTTACCATAGCTGCATTTTAATATTTCTTGTCATAACAGCTCATAGATCTCTGGAAAATGATGTCTTTCAAATTTAAACAAACCCGGAGGAATTTATTCATGTTCCTCACTGTGCAGATCGCATTCCTTTGAGCGAGGCGGAACAATCTGAGTAAAGTGCGGCTATAATTAGGTTTCACTAAAAACAAACTCCAAACATAGGGGACCCCTGAACGCACCATTATCCCAATAATACAATGTCATTTACTGTCTGTTTCCTCTACAAATCTGCTGACAAATAGCGCGATAGACGGAGCTTTCACCTGAACACAACAGAATGAACAGATCACTTTGTGTCTGATGATTTACTGTAATAAATTGATGGCAACTTTCACGGAACAAAAACAAATGTTGGTCTGAATTTTAACAGAGATGTAAAAGACAATGACTGTCAATGACGTTCTCTGTCAGCGAAAATAAAACTCTTCTCGAGGCTTCGTCCGCTGTTTGTTCTCACTTACTCTATAAAAAGCAAATCCGTATTATATTGTTTTATTCTATTGTCCTAACCCACCCAATAAATGACTATTATGATAAGAAGGTGGAGTATTGTTATTACCACTACCAGCGATATTCAGTTATTTATGTTGCTTAGTTAATGACATCATATTCCGCAGCGCTGTACAGACATTGTCGCCATTTACATCAATCCCTGTCCCCAATGGGGTTCACAATCTGATTCCTTGTTATCTCAGACGTGCACTATGGTCATTTTCATAAGAAGCCAATTAACCGATTAAAACGTTTTTGGAGGGTGGTTGGAAACCCACGAGAACACAAGGAAAACGACAAACTCCATGCAGATGTTATCTTTGGTCAGATACAAACCCATGACTCCAATGCTGCAAGAAACCAGTGTAACCACTGTGGTGCCCAACTTTTAGGGGTATCTCTCTTCATGGCTAGGATATATCATCAATCAGTTGAGGTCTGATCACTATGCCTGCTAGAATACAATGGCAGTGTCAGTAGGAAAGTGAAGCTTCCCTTCAACTTCTGATGGCTCCGCTCAACTTTTTTCAGAGGTTGCATGGTTGGCTCAATATAGTCAATGGCCAAACATTTAGCCTAATAAAACCATAGGAGACAAAATGTCATGGTCTGTCCTAGTGCCTCTGACAATTCATCTTAGTCATCTTAGCAGTAAGACCCCTAATGATCATTGATGGGCATAACCTAGTGATAACCCCTTTATAGACATGACTACTACTACAAAATACAGAATGCAAAATATGAAACTTCCACTAATTGGGCATCTAGTGAAGAGAGTATCCTAGGAAGTTGGGTGGATGGTGCCCTGTGGAGAGTCCAGGAGGGGATGACGTGCTCAAGACCTAGGATGTAAAACAGGGGAGTCGAGGAGCCTTTGGGTTGATCTATGAAGCTGTGCACCGGTGGGGCTGCTGATCCATAGAGCAGGACCAGAATAAGGGGTAGGCGGAGTCGGGGGACACCTAGGGTGCCATTGAGTGGAGGGGGGGGCACATTTTATGGTTTATAGAAAAACGATAATTTAACCTTAAAACATTTTTGTATAACCAATTGGACAATTTTGTAGGTGTTGAAGTACAATTAGCTCTTCCATTTAGAGCACTGGTGATGGGAATGTCACCTGTCTCATAGGAATAGACCTTCACTGTGTGACAGGCGTCCCCTGGTGAGCGTCAATGGGGTCTTTGCTGCATTTTTATAGGACTCTACAATAATTTTATACACAATCCATCGTTGCATGTAGGGAACTGGCTGGCGCAGCCGTATCATAAAACACTACCTGCGCAGGAGCAAGGATTATTCATTGAGGATATACTGTTACCGCAATTCTCTAATATTTTCTATGCAAAATATCAAACCTGAGACATTATTTTATTTTTTATTACTTTTAGCTTATATTAATTAGTTTTGAAGCTCGAGCACGATGGAATCAATTGACACTTTTCACTTCGTTCTCCGCTGAGTTTTTCCAGCGCTCCCTATGACTGGCATCCTGGGATGTAGTAACAAAGGTAAACCTAAAACATCCGTAATTCCTTAATTATACCCTGTGTCAAGTACTTGCCTCACAACGCTCCATATTGTAATTTTAGAAAATGGAAACTTGTTTTTTTATAGTAAGATTATTGAGAACTACAACAAAAATGGAATGTTTAAATAGTATTTTATTTTATCCCTAGTCTTGTAGAATAATTATCCCGCATTAATGCTTTTACACATAATCACAGTTAATGAAGGAGCAGGACGGTACAGGACGGAATGGGAACACAATGATGATTATAATTATGAGTACGTCACCTCCTTCCTTGTAGCGCAGAACCATAGTAGACCAAAGCTTCCCATAGACATTGGATGAAAATCGATAACATGGGAGTTTGATAAAGATTTTGTCACGGCTGTGGGGTATGTGGACCCACTAGGACACTCCGCCGTAGCGGAGAAGCAACTGGCCAACCAACAGTCAATAAAAGTCTCTCGGATATGGGTACCTGGGTAGAAGATCAGGCAGGTACTCGGACTAGCAGACACGTGGTGAAGCAGGCACAGATGATGCTTGGCGTAGCAGAGGACACTGGACGTGGCAGATGACACCGGACGTGGCAGATAGCAACAGACGTGGCAGATGAGGCACACACGACTCTAACAATAGGCTTATACTCAGGAACAAACACAGCAACAGGATACGGGACGCAGAAGATGGGAACACTGGGAGCAGGATACAACTAAGGGACCATTTGCATAGACGAACACAGGAATACAAACAACTCTCAGGCAAGGAGAGGAAAGGCAGAGCCCCTTTTAAAGTCCAGGGTGTTACTGGGTTGATTGGGAAACTTTAGACAGGTGCGCTTGCTGGCCTTTTAGGGCCAGGAGTGAGCGTGCGTGCACACCGTACAGGACACGACGTCTCTGAGAAGGGAGATGCCAACATGAAGATACAGTGCTGCGGTTGCGGCTGTGGGAAAGTGGAATGTGCCAGCGGTCAGCAACTGCGGGCATAACAGATTTCTTTATGGAAAATGTATCTTTTAGGTTGGAGATTTTCAGTCGTCCATCTAAGTCTATGGGATGTACTTGCTGGACAAGAAGGAGCCGCCATTTATAAGAATGGCCATGTTAACTTTTCAATGGGAGTTCACAGGTGCCATCACACATGTTGCTTGTCATACGCTGACCCTCACCCTATTGATAATACAATCTAATAGGTTTTTAGGAGATTTGTAAATTCCCTTTGACCACTAGAATTTTATACTTATGTCTATAGAAGGATTAATGCAAACCAATTGCTACAAAAAACTTAGCCAGAGATTTGCATTAGATGTAGAGCAGCCCAGAATTATTATGTGTAACCTGCAGACTTTGGATCTTGTTCTTCCCCTCCGCTGGTTTATGTATTTTTTTTCTCTTTCTCCGTGCCTCAGTGGGCGGGCTCTTACCGATGTGATGTCATAGCTGTGTTGTGTGCTCTAAGCCAGTCAGATGTCTCCTCCCTGTTTCTCCCTTCTCACAGTAGGCAGTCTAACAGACCCGCTGAGGGAGAGGCACTGCAGCTACATCCCCCTCCTCCCCTTTCTCCCTGTCTTTTATTTATTTTGTAATAATCTAGATATATTTTTTTAATGACTGACGTGATATCCGAACATTTACTTGCCTACAGACAGGAAATATTGCCACTCTTACCTAAAAACATATAGTATAAAGTGTAATATATTCACATGTACTACTGTCACGATTTAGGGGTATGTGACCCACTAGTAATGGAGTGGCAGCTGGCCAATATAACAGTCTATATAAAGTCTATGCAAAGTCCTTAGCACAAGAGTACCTGTAAGAGTCCAGACAGTAGCAGAGGCTTAGGCACGGATGGAGCTTAACGTTTCAGATGACGCCAGACGTGCTGGATAATACCAGATGTGGTAGATGACAGCAGATATTTCAGATGATACCAGGCATGGTGGATAACAGCAGACGTAGCATACAATACACATGACTACAACTAAATGCTTAGGTACAGAAAACAATGCAGCAACAGGATACAGGATACAGGAAGCAGGATACGGGAACACTGGGAGCAGAATACAACTACGGGAATGTTTGCAATACGAACATGGGTAGACAACAGCAATGCTCAGGCAAGGAGTGGAAGGGCAGAGCCCTTTTTATAGTCCAGGGTGATATTGGGATTAGTTAGGGAACTTTTAGTATGTGCGTTGTCCCTTTAAAGCTGAGGAAGAGCGCGCGCACGCCTTAGTAAATAGTCCAGGGCAGGATGGCCGTGCGAACTGGCGTCTTCAAGGAGGGGAACGCTGGCTGATGGCCATGAGTCTGTGGTCGCGGGCGTCCAACGGTGGGGAAAAACGGCCAAAAATAAGCTGTGTGTACATACACTAACTCTATTGTAGTAATTACACATATTTTCGTATGTATTACAGACCTTTGCAGAATTGATGTTTATTCTCTTCTTACAGCTCCTCTTATTGTATACGGTGTGTTAGTAGAAGTAAGGCTCCATTCACACTTCTGTTCCTTCATATTTTTGTCGTTTTTGACGGACAGAATAGAGTAGCCTGCAGCAAGATTCTTCCCAGTAAAATAAAATGGACACTTGATGAATCTCATTATGAATTGATGTCAGGACCCATTATCCAGCCCATCAAAGTGGATCCATCATATTTGTCATGGATTCTTTATAAATGAAAACCATGAAACCAATGTCAACGTGATCCATCAACAGGAAGCTCTGCCATTGTACAAGAGACGTCATGCTGCAGAGATCTGTCTGCTGGTCCCTCTTACGGGATAACAGGCGGCATGGACAGATTACGTAACACAAGGAACAATAGAGAATTTATTCTTTACATATTCTGGGAAGGAGATTTTCCACTCTGACTGGCCATTCATGTCATTAATAATCCAGGGCTGTGTTCACATTCCCGATTTTTGCAAAAAAAAGAAAAATTGTTGACGTTTTGCAAAAAACTCCAATGTTATTGGCACGGCTTTGCAATGAATTAAGGTACGTTCACTGATGAATTTGCAAATTTGCCTTGCGATAGAAAGCTGCAGCGAAAAATAGGCTAAAGTAAACTCCATGTCAAGAAGAAGCAGTTCACAGGTGGCGTTTATTATGCGTGTCGTTTTTAAGTTGTGGCGCAGATTTTGAAAACGGCCTCATGTTCTGTACGTCCCAATAGTCGCCGGATTTCTAAACATATTCCCCGTTAACCACTACGGGGAAAATGAAACCGCAACGAAACTGCTGTTAACTATTTTAGATGTGTTTTTAATGTGTTATTTATATGTAAATTCAGATTCTTTTATAAGCGAAATTACGTCACCATAGAAACATGAAGAGCAGTCAATGTGGACGACGCAGAAAAAATTCACAGAAAATGCATTCATATTATTTGCAGAATTTTATGAACCCAAAAAAAAACAAGAAAAACTGCAAGTACATTTTTACACTTTCCTGCGTTTGCCACACATTTTTAAAGGTCTGTTCGAACATTGTTGCCAAATTGCTTTTTAAAAAAAAATTGCTGCAATTGTCACCACAAATTTGCATCAAAATGCCGCAGATTTGCCGCTATTGAAAAAAAAATCATTTTGCAGTAATGGAGGCAATAAACAGCAATCTGACCACACTGTGTTAACAGACCCTAATCTGCTTTCCTGGTGGTTCATTTGGAGGAGAAAAAAACTGTTTATTTTAGTGGGGATGGGTGGCAGAGTTACCTAAATGGTGGCAGAAAAAGGGCATTGCCCCATTTGCCTATGATATATTCTTGTTCTGATTGGGGTAAAGTGGTGGATGTTGTAGTTTTAGTTTTTTATAAAGGCATTTGATGCTGTTCCATACAAAAGGTTGAAGGGAAAGTGTGTGTCATTGTGTTAATAAGTGGCTGAAGTATAGTATAGCAAACAGAGGGTGGTCACTAATAGAACACACTGAGAATAGGGTGGGGTACCACAAGGATCAGCACTAATAGAACACACTGAGTATAGGGTGGGGTACCACAAGGATCAGCACTAATAGAACATGCGGAGAATAGGGTGGAGTACCACAACTCTAAAATTGTATATAGGATTTATTTGACCCACAAAGGTGGGTCAAATAAATACATTTTAGTGCAAAGATTATACATTTTATGGTTATTTTGGACAAAAAGACAATCCCCACTTGTTAGAAGGTTCCCTTGACAATAAGCTTATCACAAACTGTCCCCCTGCTGGAACCCTCAGTGATCATCTGTAATTTGTGGGGAAACCTGACAATAAGTGTTCAGTTTCCCTGCAGCGCCACCACAGGAGAAATGAAGCATTACACAGTGTCCATTCATAATAATGTATTGTCTGTGTAATACAGGACAGGACTGGTGCTCCAAAAAGAGACACTCTATGTAAATGCTCTCCACTCTGACCAAGAGATGAGGGTCCTGAACAGAGGACCCCATTCTATTACTTTATTTCCTAATTAGTTTTCTTTGCTGGATATCCTTTTTAAAAGGGTTGTCCATGACCGGACAACTGATGACCTAACCACAGGATAGGTCATCAATATATGATCGGTGTGGGTATTCATAGATTTCACTTGAGTAAGAGCAGAGCTGCAGAGCCATCTGCTTCCGGCTCCAACTACTGCATCCCGTTCTAAACATCCGATGCCCGGAGGCTTGCCAGAACAACTGATTGGTGCAGAGTCTGGGTGTCAGACCTGCACCGATCATAAACTGATTATCTACCCTGTGGATGGGTCATCAGTTGTCTGATCGTGGAAAACCCCTTTAAGTATCACCTAGTTACTTTGTGTAAATATATCAAGGGACAGTAAAGAGATCTAATGAACTTATTCTAGTCCTTTAACCATGAAAAGGGGGCATCAACTTTCACCATCAGGACAAAAGTGAGTTTTAAGCCTTTAGTGCCGTCACGCTATGAAACTCTCTACCCTAGGGGGAGGTGATGGGTCCTCCACGTGTCTTATATCCTCTGACCTCTTACTTTCTCCATTGACTCTAAGTGTCTCTACCAAACATATACGATTGCTGTAATTGTACCATGGGTTCTTTCCCACAATCTTCTTGTCTCTTTAACAATAAAATGCACAATTTTTGCCCAAAACATAAATACATACATTATAAAACTGAACCTACTGTAGACTGTGAACACTGCAGATATCCCTGAGTGATGGTAATACAGATCTGTGGGATGGGGAGTCTCAATGTCAGTGAATAAGGATATAAAGAACCCAGGCAGAGAAAAGCTGCAGGATACAGTACTCAAATTATCTCAGGTAAATATTAAATTAGAAATCCTGCAATAATTAACCAAGGATTAGGAGATTTTTGAGTTTAATGCTTATGTTAATTGCAGAAATAAAACTGTTTTTACCTCCTATAAAAATGAATTGCACAACAGTGCCACATTGAGGAAATATGACAGATGATACTCGGAGCGTGAAATCTGAAAAGCCATTCTTATCCTTTTTTACCTTCTTTTTCATCATTCAATTTTCAGCATTAAGGGAATCCAGTCATTAAAAATATCAATATCAATGATTCAGTAAAAATATTTCTAAGTGACTTGTAGAAAGAAGCTCATAGGTTGTGTTAAAACCAAATCTTTATTTCTAAATGTTCAAGAATATAACTACTATAATACTGCCCCTATATACAAGACTATAACTACTATAATACTGCTCCTATATACAAGAATATAACTACTATAATACTGCCCCTATATACAAGAATATAACTACTATAATACTGCCTCTATATACAAGAATATAACTACTATAATACTGTCCCATATATACAAGAATATAACTACTATAATACTGCTCCTATATACAAGAATAGAACTACTATAATACTGCCCCCTATATACAAGAATATAACTACTATAATACTGCCTCCTATATACAAGAATATAACTACTATAATACTGCCCCTATATACAAGAATATAACTACTATAATACTGCTCCTATATACAAGAATATAACTACTATAATACTGCTCCTATATACAAGAATATAACTACTATAATACTGCTCCCTATATACAAGAATATAACTACTGTAATACTGCCCCTATATACAAGAATATAACTATTATAATACTGCTACTATATACAAGAATATAACTACTATAATACTGCTCCTATATACAAGAATATAACTACTATAATACTGCTCCTATATACAAGAATATAACTACTATATCACTGCTCCTATATACAAGAATATAACTACTATAATACTGCGCCTATATACAAGAATATAACTACTATAATACTGCTCCTATATACAAGAATATAACTACTATAATACTGCCCCCTATATACAAGAATATAACTACTATAATACTGCTCCCATATACAAGAATATAACTACTGTAATACTGCTCCCTATATACAAGAATATAACTACTATAATACTGCTCCTATATACAAGAATATAACTACTATAATACTGCTCCTATATACAAGAATATAACTACTATATCACTGCTCCTATATACAAGAATATAACTACTATAATACTGCGCCTATATACAAGAATATAACTACTATAATACTGCTCCTATATACAAGAATATAACTACTATAATACTGCCCCCTATATACAAGAATATAACTACTATAATACTGCTCCCTATATACAAGAATATAACTACTGTAATACTGCTCCCTATATACAAGAATATAACTACTATAATACTGCTCATATATACAAGAATATAACTACTATAATACTGCTCCCTATATACAAGAATATAACTACTATAATACTGCCCCTATATACAAGAATATAACTACTATAATACTGCTCCTATATACAAGAATATAACTGCTATAATACTGCCCCCTATATACAAGAATATAACTACTATAATACTCCCCCCTATATACAAGAATATAACTACTATAATACTGCTCCCTATATACAAGAATATAACTACTATAATACTGCCCCTATATACAAGAATATAACTACTATAATACTGCCCCTATATACAAGAATATAACTGCTATACTACTGCCCCCTATATACAAGAATATAACTACTATAATACTGCCCCTATATACAAGAATATAACTACTATGATACTGCCCCCTATATACAAGAATATAACCACTATAATACTGCACCCTATATACAAGAATATAACTACTATATTACTTCTCCTATATACAAGAATATAACTACTATAATACTGCCCATAATGTACAAGAATATAACTACTATAATACTGCCCCCTATATACAAGAATATAACTACTATAATACTGCTCCATATATACAAGAATATAACAACTATAATACTGCTCCTATATACAAGAATATAACTACTATAATACTGCCCCTATATACAAGAATATAACTACTATAATACTGCCCCTATATACAAGAATATAACTACTATAATACTACCCCCTATATACAAGAATATAACTACTATAATACTGCCCCTATATACAAGAATATAACTACTATAATACTGCCCCTATATACAAGAATATAACTACTATAACACTGCCCCCATATACAAGAGTAGAACTACTATAATACTGCCCTCTATATACAAGAATATAACTACTATAATACTGCCCCTATATACAAGAATATAACTACTATAATACTGCCCCCTATATAAAAGAATATAACTACTATAGTACTGCCCCTAAATACAATAATATAACTACTATAATACTGCACCTTTATACAAGAATATAACTATTATAATACTGCTCCTATATACAAGAATATAACTACTATAATACTGCCTCTATATACAAGAATATAAGTACTATAATACTGCTTCTATATACAAGAATATAACTACTATAATACTGCCCTCTATATACAAGAATATAACTACTATAATACTGCTCCTATATACAAGAATATAACTACTATAATACTGCCCCCTATATACAAGAATATAACTACTATAATACTGCCCCTATATACAAGAATATAAATACTATTATACTGCTCCCTATATACAAGAATATAACTACTATAATACTGCCCCTATATACAAGAATAGAACTACTATAATACTGCTCCTATATACAAGAATATAACTACTATAATACCGCCCCTATATAAAGGAATATAACTACTATAATACTGCCCCCTATATACAAGAATATAACTACTATAATACTGCCCCCTACATACAAGAATATAACTACTGTAATACTGCTCCCTATATACAAGAATATAACTACTATAATACTGCTCCTATATACAAGAATATAACTACTATAATACTGCCTCCTATATACATGAATATAACTACTATAATACTGCCACCTATATACAAGAATATAACTACTATAATACTGCCCCTATATACAAGAATATAAATACTATTATACTGCTCCCTATATACAAGAATATAACTACTATAATACTGCCCCTATATACAAGAATAGAACTACTATAATACTGCTCCTATATACAAGAATATAACTACTATAATACTGCCCCCTATATACAAGAATATAACTACTATAATACTGCCCCTATATACAAGAATATAAATACTATTATACTGCTCCCTATATACAAGAATATAACTACTATAATACTGCCCCTATATACAAGAATAGAACTACTATAATACTGCTCCTATATACAAGAATATAACTACTATAATACTGCCCCTATATAAAGGAATATAACTACTATAATACTGCCCCCTATATACAAGAATATAACTACTATAATACTGCCCCTATATACAAGAATATAACTACTATAATACTGCTCCTATTTACAAGAATATAACTACTATAATACTGCCTCCTATATACAAGAATATAAATACTATAATACTGCCACCTATATACAAGAGTATAGCTACTATAATACTACCTCCTATATACAAGAATATAGCTACTATAATACTGCTCCTATATACAAGAATATAACTACTATAATACTGCTCCTATATACAAGAATATAACTACTATAATACTGCCCCCTATATACAAGAATATAACTACTATAATACTGCTCCCTATATACAAGAATATAACTACTATAATACTGCCCCTATATACAAGAATATAACTACTATAATACTGCCCCCTATATACAAGAATATAACTACTATAATACTGCTCCTATATACAAGAATATAACTACTAGAGTACTGCCCCCTATATACAAGAATATAACTACTATAATACTGCTCCTATATACAAGAATATAACTACTAGAGTACTGCCCCCTATATACAAGAATATAACTACTATAATACTGCTCCTATATACAAGAATATAACTACTAGAGTACTGCCCCCTATGTATAGAAATATCAGTACTATAATACTTCCTGGAATTAGCTTTTGGTTTTACATTTTATTACCTTAGATAATTTAGAAGCCTAGATTTTTCTGTCACTATGTGAAATATTCTTGATTGTAGCCCATAGGTCTCTACTTGTGAAAAGATAAAATAATATATTGTTGATTTGCAGAGTGACAGAACTTTACAATTATTGCAGAATACTCCCCCAGCTTCCTGCTGCTATATAGAGCCTCTTAATGTAGGGTTAACAGGATGCAATCAATACCTTCTCTGAGTCTCAGGGGAAAATAAAGTGTTGAATTGTTTAGTATGAAAGACCAATGCACTGCAGATGGAGGACTGCTAAGGATATGTTTTACCTGCCCGGTGTGTGCGTCTGTGGTTCGTGTATACTGGTGAAGGGAAGGACTTGTTGAGGGTCCTTCAAGGTTGTTGCTAAGATTATGTAGGAACACGTACAATTCTATTTCTGTGCTTTTAAGAAATATGTGTCTCTTACAAGCATGTGAACTAATAATATCTATAAATAA
Source organism: Rhinoderma darwinii (assembly GCF_050947455.1). Taxonomy (NCBI): domain Eukaryota; kingdom Metazoa; phylum Chordata; class Amphibia; order Anura; family Rhinodermatidae; genus Rhinoderma; species Rhinoderma darwinii. The sequence goes on from NC_134694.1 coordinate 123,917,262, forward strand.
TAAGTGGTTGTCACAGTCACACCCAGGTCACCAGTATCAATGAAGGGTAATTCTGTATGTTCTTCCATCCCCCCTAAAATGAAATATGAGGTTGGATTCACACGAGCATATTCGGTCCGTAAATGATGGAACGTATTTTGGCCGCAAGTCCCGGACCAAATACACTGCAGGGAGCCGTGTAAGAGGCGTGAACATGGCTGAGATAAATTATTGTAGTCTGTGTAACCTGTATTCTGCTGTACTGTGTGTATACTGTTAGCTTGTTATTACTGTTATCTGTCTGGTTATATTTGAAAAAGGAATATTTTTACTAATGAGTAATTTGACAGATTGTACTGAGCATACCCAGAATGCCTAGCATAGCAGGCTGAGGAAATTTCTAGAAAGCAAGGGAAGGATCGGGAGGAGGAGCTCTGTGCTAGAGGAGCAGGAGGAGGAGCTCTGTGCTAGAGGAGCAGGAGGAGGAGCTCTGTGCTAGAGGAGCAGGAGGAGGAGCTCTGTGCTAGAGGAGCAGGAGGAGGAGGAGCTCTTTGCTAGAGGAGCAGGAGGAGGAGCTCTGTGCTAGAGGAGCAGGAAAAGGAGCTCTGTGCTAGAGGAGCAGCTTTGTGCTAGAGGAGCAGGAGGAGGAGGAGCTCTGTGCTAGAGGAGCAGCAGGAGGAGGAGCTCTGTGCTAGAGGAGCAGGAGGAGGAGGATCTCTGTGCTACAGGAGCAGCAGGAGGAGGAGCTCTGTGCTAGAGGAGCAGACAAGAGAGTGAAGGAAGAGACTGCAGAGAAACTCATGAGAGGAGAGTATAAAGAGTCACCACAGAGAGACCCCTGAATGGAAAGTCTGGAAAGAGAGCAGCATTTAGAGAAAACTGGAGACTGAGAGCTACAGGAGTGGCTGAGAACTGCTGGGACTGTCCTCACTGATGTGGCAGGTGGGAGCTGAGGAGAAGCCTGTTACTGTGATATATGGATATTTGCAGAGACTGATATTGTGTCACTGTATAACCCACAGACACTCATTTCATTTCTGAAGTAAAGTTGTATAAATCTGCCACCTGTCTGGTTCCTGTTCTCATATATTGCACTGGTTGTGTCACCCTTACAACCGGGCTCCTAGCTTCATAGTTATGTACAACGCTAGGAGTCCCTGCCTCTCCGTGGAACTACTGTCCCGTACTGAAAACATGATTACAGTACGGGACAGTTGTACCGCAGCGAGGCAGGGACTCCTAGCGTCGTACATAACTATGATGCTAGGAGCCCGGCTCCCTGCAGTGTGTTCGGGCTGGGACTTGCAGCCGAAATACGTTCCGTCCTTTACGGACTGAACATGCTCGTGTGTATCCAGTCTTAAAGAGACTCTATGTTGGTGGTGGTGAAGAGAATGGGTAATTTTTTCACATCCAGAGAATTTTTCACTCTCACAACAGGTCTCCTTACTTCCATCTGAAAAGGGTTGCCCGTTACGGCCCATTAAGTCCCTAGGAGTCCAGTGGGCGGCTCAATCATTGATTCCCATTCCCCTGTATGACTGTGCATGCAAAGATAGAACCGCCCACTAGACTCTTAGGCAAGAATGTGCCGTAAATAAAATGCAAGTCTTAGTGAATTTGTTCCCACAAAACTATATATAAATCTGCTCTGCTCCTCCTGCTCTATATCCTACTGCCTACAGATCGGACAGCATGTTCATTGTGACAATCTCTCTTTAAGGAATATGGGATGGGGAGGGGTATATTCTCAGTAACATCTCCTAATAGCCCCATTTACAATGACCCTATAGGGGTTGTCATCGTTCCGCCTGCGTTGCTTGGCCAAAACATGCCTGTCCTGGCACTGTTGGATAACAACGTAAGAACAGCAACAGGTGAGTATGTGGCACTTTTTAAAGGGGGCACTGTGTGACATTATCTACAGGAGGCAATGTGTGTGACACTTTCTACAGGGGGCACAGTATGTGTGACACGTTCTACAGGGGGCACAGTATGTGGCACTTTCTACTGGGGCAGAGTATGTGTGACACTTTCTACAGGGGGCACAGTATGTGT